>NW_028241074.1:0-37328 GCF_964263255.1 Lissotriton vulgaris | reverse complement strand
TGACTTCTGCTGCGCTATCCAGCATTGTCTGGGCCCACTCTCCTGACTTCGGAAAAGAAAATGCTTTTCTGCAGTCTTTTCAGACACCACGACATGGTGATCAGGTATTAAGATTCGAGACCACTTCCACTGAGCATTGGTTATTGGACATCGGACGCTGTATTCATAAAACTATTTTATTGCCGCAGCCGCCAGCTAGTGAGAAATTGTCGCAGCCTGACATCAGCGTGCTGTGAGCAGCCCGAGGGGGGAGATGAGCATCATCGCTTCACCACTTCTCCGCTTTGCAAGGTACTGGGCTACACGGTAAAGCAGGCAATAGAAACACTTGGTCTGACTGCGAGTCTGTGAGTCTGTGAACTGTCGGATCCCTCTCGGGGAACTTTTGATATTTGACATTTGTGACATTGCACCACGCTGCTACGGCACTGAACTAAGCACTGGTATGCTGTACACACTCGAGTACACTCGAGTACACACCTGAGTAGTAGCGATTTCTCTTACCTCTGCTTGATTGTCCTCTCTGCCCCACGTCATCGCAGGAGCTTCTGGTGAAGACGGCTTTCCCTCTCTCTTCCCCTTGAAAAAGAGAAAAACCATCGACTGCCCGTCTCTCCGTCAAATTAGAGCATCACAGGGCTTCCCTTTCCCTGCTTCACCTCCGAGGTGCCGGTCTTCCATCCTCTCTGGACGCTTCCTGACACACGTCATCTGCAAAACTAGAGAAACGGCCTTTTAACCCCACTCACGTTGCGTAGCCCACGTATCCCACGTTGCCAGGGGGGCGGACGAAGCTACACAGAAAGAAAAAAAAAAGGAGGAGGAACTGGGAGAGAAGATCTATCTAGACAGGCAAAGGCAGAGGTGTAAGGGAGCGAATGATTCTCAGAATTAAACTGAATTTCCAGGGGAGGGGGTGTACGGTGCAAGCATATACTGGAAATCAAACTGCAGTTAGAAAGGGCACTGGAACTCAAGCTACTGCTCCATTGGTCTCAAATTCGATTGCAATACCTACCCCATCTACCCTAACTACTACTACTACAACGTTGTATGCAGTACTTTCTACAGTACTACAGCATCTAGAACATCTACATTAACATCCAGTATCTCAGTGAACCTCCGGGGGAGGAAACCCTATCCTCTCATCGCTGGCAATACAAGTAATACAAGCACCACAAGAATTACAGGAACTACAGGAACTAAGGGAACTACAGGATACAGGCTCCTTACATAGTGAGCAAAACAACCATTGGAGGAAGACTTTCCACAAAGGCGGTCTGAGGAAATGTAATACAGTCTTGAAAACTCACTATTACTACAGGAGCGAGAAAAAAGCACAAAGGGGTACCCAGAGGGGGTCACAAACACTTGGGAAAAATCGGATTTGGACCGCCTCGACCTCCTCGACTGCCACAACATCCCAGTCTACTGTAACGACAACTACAACTACAACTATGGAAGGAGGAGAAGGAGGAGAAGGAGAAAAAAGAGGGGACGGAGGACAGAATTTACAGAATATTCAGAATAATCGGACAATATCAGCAGACGGTACCGTCCTAAACAAGGAAAGGATGGGTGAAGAGGGAGAACTACCACCTGGAGTGACTCCAACATGTCAGGAAACAACATACACAGAGGCAGACAAAGAGTATGCAATAAATCAAGGAGACCCCCAAATTTCTGAAAAAACGGAAGACGAGGCGGCACCCACATTGCATACAAAGAGCAGACATAGAGGCCCTGAGACTAGAGGAGTCAGGGCAAAAGAAAAGGAAAGAGACCTGGCAAAAGACCAGGTAAGGAATGAGACTCAAGAAAAAGGAAAAATCAAAGATAAAAATGCTGAAAAAAACTGGAAAAGGAAAAAGTTAAACGAAAAGAGAGGGAGAAAGAGAAAGAACAAGAAAAGGAGAAAGAGGCGGGTTACAATAAAGAGACTTGGGGTGCAACAGAGGAAGATGCCAAACTAGAACTAATGGCCAAAAAAGCCCAAAGGCTACAGACTATAAAAATTTTTAAAGCCACTGCAAAGAATACCGCCCTATCAGCAACATCCCAGCCAAGAATCTCTAACATATTCAGCCCTCTACCCAGGGATTCTTATGAAGTGCCAACTGAAAATACGCCGATTCAGAATCAGAATCAGAATCAGAGGCAGACTAAGAATACTGACAAGGGGAATGAAAGCTGCAAGGATTCTCAAAGCATTCCCCCAACTAATCTGGAAGAAAGACTTACTACAGGTCAAGGCGAATGCATCAATAAAGCTGAACGCAATATGAGCAGCACAGAGACATTGGCACCATTAGAAACGGGCACCACAACGTCTAAACAAAGAGAGCAATATCAACAAATTGATCATAAAAATTTGAACCCGAAAATGATGGACTCACATTCCTTTTCGGACACTCAAACACCTTCAGCCGGGAATGAACGGCGCCCCTCTCATCACTCTCACTCCGACGATAACTCCGACTCTGATTTATACGAAACAGGGATGTCTATCTCAAGTGATTCTAGTAAAGCCAGCAACTCAAGAGAATCAAACCTACAAAGGGACACTGCATCTCTGGAGATCTCTGGGCCTAATGACTCAGGATCAGACAGCGAAATCAACTTCAAGGAAAAAGTGAAAAAAAGAAGTGGGGAAAAAAAAAAAAAAAAGGAACAACATTTTTTGAATGAAGAAACCACAGATCCTGGCAACAATTTGGACTACATCAAAGATAGGCCTAATTCTTCGAGCAGAAGCCCAAGGATTAAATCAGGAGAAGCGTCAGGCCACAATGTTGAAACACAAGAGAATAAAGACTTGTCTAAAAAATCAAAAGAACCCTCGCTGTGTCAAGTTCTTAGCTCGATCAAAATGTTCCATGAGGATGTGAAGAAAGACAGCCAAAGAAATCATACTGCTATTGAAAAATTACAAGGAGCAGTGAAAAAAGTAGGCAGCATTTGCTCTGAAATGTCCAAGAGAATGGTAATGGTCGAAACTCGCACTGAAAATCTTGAAACAGACGTTGTTTTGCTACAGAAAACAGAAAAAGATCAAGATGAAATAATAAAGGATCTCATGGCCAAAGTGGAAGACCACGAAAATAGATCTAGACGAAACAATCTAAGGTTTCTTGGTATCCCAGAAAACTTTGAGGGAGAAGACGCAAGAGGGGCAATGATTAATATCTTAAGAATGTCATTTCCTGAACTGGAAGCCTGGGATTGGGAAAAGGAAATACAGCGGGCCCATCGATACCCAATGACACTAGCAAAACATCCTAACAAGCAAAACCAATATCCAAGGGCCATGCTGGTCTACTTCGGTAACTTTCTTCTCCGCGAAACAATTTATGATCTCGCGAGACCTAACACTCAACGAGAACATAAGGGGTTTAAATTCTTTGTCAGACCGGATTTCGCACACGCAACAGTGGAGCGAAGATGGAAAATGCGCCAGCTAATCGAACCCTTTCAGAAACTTGGAGCAAAAGTATATTTGCAAAACCCGGCACGCCTGAAAGTCATATACAAGAGCTCCACAAAAAGCTTTACCAGCGAAATAATGGCGGAAGACTACCTGCGCCAAATCTCAGGGACAGGATCCAGTAACCATGTGAAACAAGATGAACTTGATAAAAAGACTGAAAGTAGAAATAGATAAGCAGAATTAACTATTTTTGTTATGTATTGATTTAAAAAATATTCTTTAGGGAAATGTGGATAAGTAATAAGTTAGATGACCAGCTCAGGTAAATCTAAAAACTGAAACAAAACGAGATTATCCAGGCCATGATTTAAATGAAACTAGATAAGCATATTAATTATCATAAGAAAATCAGCCCAGACCACAGGGCCCGCTCTTGCGGACGTCACATCCCTGGCTGAAGCAAGACCAGGTAACCTTCAAAGGTGGTGGTGGGTGGGGGGAGGGAAAAGGGGAGGGGGGAAGGCAGGGCAGGTCAGATATATTTCGGGTAAATTAGTTATGGAATGGAAAGGAAAAAACTCCTATAATCAATACAAAAAAGAGATATATAGATGGGGATGCTAAAAATACTGTCATTAAACATTTGCGGTTTAAACGATATTAAAAAAAGACAGACGTGGCAGTGGGCTTACAGTCAATGGGTGCCAACATAGTATGTCTACAAGAAACTCATATTGAAGGGTCACAATCAAATATTTTGAAATCTCTTGGGTACAACGTGATCGGTGCAACTACACAAGCGGGCCGGGTTAGAGGGGTAGCTCTCCTAGCTAAAGGTGCAGGGATTAAATTTAACAGAACACAATCTGATAAATTTGGCAGATGGGTTGTTACAGAATTACAGACAGGGCAATCTTCAACAATGACCATCTGCTCAATTTACGGAAATAACGATGACCCCATAGAAATTAATTACTTATCAAATGAGCTTACCAATTGGCCGCTACCAGTCATAATATGTGGTGACTTCAATATAAATCTTCCTCATAACTGGTCAACTAAAGACGATTGGCAATATCAGGGCCGAAAACCAAGAATCTTTAGAGCTATTAAACAGTTATGTATCACTCATGGGTTGGTAGATGGGTGGCAGACATCGAGTCATAATCCTAATGATCCTGGCTATACTTTCTACTCTAATCCTCACCAGACACATGCCCGGCTGGATTACTTTTTAATCTCTAACTCATTAAAATCGTTATTTAAACTAGAAAAGCTACCTTGTGTCCTTTCGGATCATAACCCCCTGATATGTACAGTTGATACAGCTTCTTTAATACAGAAACAACAAGGTTGGACATTTGATAGATCTTTGCTACTTGAGAACAAATACTGCAATCACATGAGAAGCTGGATACTTGAGTTCCTAGCAATAAACAAAGGAAGTACAACAGTAAATTTTGTATGGGATGCCCTAAAAGCAGGAATTAGGGGAGAAACTATACAATATTCCTCTAGGATTAACAAACATGCTAGAGAATCTCTAAGACTGCTACAGGACGAATTAAAGAGGGTGGAAGAAGATCTTATAAGGGCGACAAGGGGCCCCTTCAATAAAGAGGAAATAGACAATATCCAGCAACAGGTTGCAATAGCCAGAGCATCAATCACAAATGAATACACCATTAAGGCAGTAAAAAAAGCTACAGCCCATCGCGAAATAATGTATGAAGTTAGCGAAACAATGGGGCAACAGTTAGCTATACAGATGAGACAGCAGACCACTCAAAATGTCATACTCGAGATCGATGACCCGACAGAAGGTAGGGTAACCAACTCAGGGAAGATCAGAGAAGCATTCTGGCGCTTTTACAGTGCACTATACACAGAGGAGGGAGAAATAGACCTAGATATGACCACCGAATATTTAGAAGCAGATACCTGCAAGCAATTAAACGTAGAAGATCAAGAAAGACTAGAAGAGCCACCCACTCTTGATGAATTAATAAAAACAGTGAAGGATCTCTCCCGTGGGAAAGCAGCGGGGCTAGATGCTATTCCATTAGAATTTTATATAGCATTTCAAGACTCACTCCAAGAAATATTGTTAGATTTATGCCTACATGTATTTGGAGGAGGACAGCCTCCAAGTTCATGGTTGAGGGCAAAAATTGTGATATTCCCGAAAAAAAACAAGCCCCCGGATCAGATTGGCTCCTATCGCCCTATCACCTTAATAAATGCAGACTCAAAAATTTATTCTAAACTTCTGGCTAATCGTATTTCAACAATTATTCATAAATTTATATCTAGTATCCAACATGGCTTTATCCCCGGGAGAGAAACCACAAATCATATACGGCGGGTAATCAGCCTTTTTGATAGTACTCAAGTAGCAGGAGACCCGATGGCACTAATATTACTCGATGCCGAGAAGGCTTTCGACAGGGTCTCCTGGCAGTTCCTCTGGCAGGCCATGTCCCGGGTGGGATTCAAACAGGTTTTTATACAGGCAATTAAAAACTATATAACAATCCACGGGCCATGGTAATGGTTAACGGCTGCCTTTCTAAAGAATTGATAATTACGAGAGGAACTAGGCAGGGATGTCCCTGTTCCCCATTGTTGTTTGCCATTTATATTGATCCGTTTATTCGCAGACTAGAAGGCAGCAGGAATATAGCCCCTTTATCGACACAAGGCTACCTAACAAAAACCCTCGCTTATGCCGATGACATTGCCATCGCTACGTCTAATCCAAACTTGGCTATGCCTACTATTGAGTCAGAGGCCAAAATATTCGGAAAAATCTCAGGGTATGCACTAAACCAGGGGAAAACGCAGATTATTATTAATAATAACTGTGATATGACGGACTCGCGTATAACAGAACATCTACCTACCTAGGGGTGACCATCACATCTGACTTAGAAAAACTTGTCGATTTAAATTTGAAACCCGCACTGAATAAAATGCAGAAAGATCTCCTCCGTATTAATAATTTACACCTCTCATTGATTGGAAGGGTCAATGCACTAAAAATGGTCTATTTTCCAAAACTACTGTATTTATTTAGAGCCATTAATCTCGAAATTTCAGACCACTGGTTTAAGACAATGGAGCGTACCTTTACAAACTTTATCTGGTCATACAAACAACCCCGCCGCTCATATAAACTGTTGACGCTACCCAAAGAAAGAGGAGGTCTAGCGCTCCCAAATCTTAGAACATACTATTGGGCAACAGTCCTGTTATATAATCAGGAACTCTTCCACCTTGAGGGGATAGAGGTAGGGGAAGTTAACGAGACCCCATCAATTCACCGGATAATACTGGGGGATAGCAGAACAGGCTATCTGTGGAGATATCTATTCGACAGCTATCATAAAAAAGTGAGATTAAAAATGCTTATAGGAGCGTTTAAGGTATGGAAATCCGTGAAAAAGATGGCAGGTTTAGGTCGTTTATCCTACTATACACCAACTCAAAACAATCCCTCCCTACCGGAAATCTTCAAAGATAGCTGCATTAATAGGTGGAATGCGCTTGGGATCACTCATCTGGGATGCTTTTTTTCCTCAGAGGGACTACACTCCTTTGGAACCTTGAGGGATAAGTTTCATCTGGAATGGAGAGACTTCTATAAGTATCTTCAGATTAGAGACTTCTTGTCCAGACATACAATGGGAGAGGGTACCATCCGCAAAATAGACATAGCTGATATTTTAATTCACTCACAGAAAAAATTCAAGATCGGGGAGATTTATTCTCTATTATTGAAATATTTTACGGATGATACTCAAAAAATCACCCAGAAGTGGCAAAGTAAAATCTCAATCTCCGCCGAGGAATTTGAGCGCTCGTATGGGCTATCACAAACGATCCTTATGTCTACTAAACTTCAAACTCAATTCTATAAAATATGTTTTTTTATGTATTATACTCCGGACAAAATATCCAAATGGGGTAGTGGGAGAGGCACATGCTGTTTTCGATGCAATTTACAAAATGCGGACTGTATACATATCTTTTCTGCCTGTCCCGTCTTAACTCCTCTTAAAACAAATATTGCACGCTTTCTGACTCTGGTCCTCGGAATAACGATTAATTTATTAGATGAAACCATAGTTCTAGGTGTTACAAACCCTGCTAACCACAAAGCTGGTTGCGAATTAATTTTTATTTCGATGGCTGTAATGAGAATATGTATAGCCTCGGCTTGGCTAGATCCTATAGCCCCATCATATCAACAATGGTTTGCAAGATTGTTAGCAATTTTTAACTTAGAGATGGCAATATATAAAAACAAAGGCAGGAAGAGTCAGATTAAAGGAGAAAAAATTTGGTCTCCCTTAATAGAATGGTCTAAAATGCAATGATATATAGAGCCATAACCAGTATGTTTTGCTTTAGCCGCAACTCAACTTTGCAATCGCACGAAATTGAAGGTTAATGTATTAATTTAAATTTTCCTTTTCAGTATTGTTTTGTATAGCTACTAATGATTGTCGAATTGCCAATTTCTTGCTTTCTGATCTGCTCGACCGGGGAGGGAGGGGTGGGTTTGTGTTATTTGTTGTCAGGGGTGGGGGAATTATATCGCCCGACGCCCGAACCATGTTGATGTTTATGTTGGGCTAGAAGATTTAATGTCTATTTTGTCCGACGGACAAGTAGACATTAAATCGCTCAAGTAATATCCGATCTGTGGCTCACAGCCAATAAGAAATGGTGACAGTAACTTCGAGAACCTTTGGAGGGCTCTGATCAATATGAGCACAGGGCAGTTCTCCCCTCCCCCGCGTCACCATCTTGTTAATAGGCACAGGAACAATCTGTGCCCCTTGCCCCTTTTAAACATTAATTGAGCGCTGTCCGCAACTCCGCTGCACCTCCCTATTCGCCACCACTGAGGCATGAAGGGTTGAGGGTCAGCCGTGCACTGGCCCGAGCCTCCCGCCCTCACTTCTAATAACCGGTGCTTTGAAGAGAGCACCAAGACGGAGGCTAGTGGTGAGTATCAAAGGCCGGTAGGGAGGCCAGGATTGTGAGGATGCATGCTCCTGAGGCATGTCGGTGTCTACTGTGAGCCTGCTTGAAATTGTTACATGGGTCTGTTCTGCCGTAAGCGTATGTGCCACTCGTCTGTGTGGGAGTCTTTGTGTGTCACTTGTTTGTGTGTGAACTGTGACTCCAAATGACAGGTATTTTTAGAATGCGCCGTTGACACATTTGGCTTGTTTTTCGACGGATTTCAGGAGACGCTGGCAGGTCAACTGAAAGGTCAACTCGTTTCATCAGGATCACAAATCGCCAACGAGAAATTCAGGATTAGACAGTTGTTTCCCCGAAATGCTGTTAACATTTTTGACACTGGACTATAACCTTGCCAGTGCAACGGAAGTCTGCATCAAAAGGATGTTTGTGGTCTTTACGATTGTGTGGGTGAGCTGAGTTGAGTGGGTCTGTGTATGAGGAATTGGTGATGTGTAGAGAGTATTTTTATTATTAGACGGGGTTCTGGGTGATATTGATTTAAGACGTGGTGGGTTTAGGGGCTCACAGCAGAAAAAAAGGTGTGTGCATTTCCCAAGGTCATGAAATACCGGAAATCTGACTGCCCCAGAAAAGCTGCATATAAAGGAGCAGGAAAACATCGCTTTAATGCTACAAACTTTCACCATTCACTAGTAAGAGTCTGCGGAGGAGGGAGGATGGGGGGAGAGGGCTTCCCATTCCTGTCATTTCGTCCTCTGCCCTTTGTAATTTGCTCCGGTGCCGTCCTCATTCTAGGGATGTAGGTTACTGTCTTTTTGTCTTCTCGTCCCCATAAGTCTTTGTGGCCCTGTGCTCCTAGATCTGCCCCCAACCCCCCCTTGGCACTCTACATTGCTGAATGGTCAAAGGATTTGCAACAAGATCCATGTTGTGCTGCAAGCATGAAAGTTAGTTTTCACAATGCCTTCAATTCCCAGCTGTGTCTCTGACACGAAGGCTGAAGCAGCCAGGGCATGCATTGCAGTTTCGCTTAAACTAACTGTCTCCGATAACCTTGTGCATCAGACACTGGCGGTATCTGAAATGTAAGTGCACATGCACGGCCACTGTATTAATCTAGTACTGCAGCAGAGTATTGGCCCGTAAACCCAATTGCTTCTGCACCCATTAAAACAAATATGCAGCGGATGCGCACATGTGCAAGGTATTTTCTGCCAGTTCCTAATGATTTTGTCATCCTCTCAACTGAAAAGAAATGCTGTGCCCTGACCCTGGGCCCTTTCGGCATTAGAATGTAGTAGCTGATTAAGAGCTGGGCTAGTGGTGGGATGGTAAGAGCCATTCTATGGTGTGTGTGAGAAGAACACACACCAGTAAGATAGCACAGCCTGTGAGCGCACCTACGGCATGATTCTTGTGCTATGCATCTCTTAAGTATAGGTCGAAAAACCTAGTAAACCCCCTATCACTTATCCTTCACAATGCAGAACAGAGCACCTGCAGGAATGGGAATACAGGGTGCATGAGCAAGAAAAATAGCTCAGTGAGTTCACATACCTGCTGCCACCATGAGTGTAATTGCTTAGTTCACCCCCACTCTAGCATGGTGCTCCAACATTCCGAATGTCTTCTTTCTCTGCCTTTGCCCGGAAATATGAGATGTGATCTGGTTGCAGTAGCACTCAAGCTAAAGGCTCTCTCCCAAAGTGTGTTTGGCAGCTATTAAGACCTAACTGCTTCCTAGATTGCTACAAATCTATATTTTAGCAATCTACCCCCAAGTCACATCTGGCTAAAGATGTAACATGTGTGAAGAAATAGTAGCACATTTGTGGGTTATTGTATTTACATTTTATCTGGAATGAAGGATGGGGCGACTTCTGGAGGGTCTTGAGCCTGCAACCACCAGCAGCAGGTACTGCATACATTGCTTTATGTTCCAGTTATTTATTTGCCGTCAGTGCAAGGTGTGCGTTTCTATTTTGTCTGAAGTGGTGGGTAGGTTCATGTTGAGTGGAGTTGTAGATTTTCCTTAATTGCTAAAGTATCAAATGCACTACACATGATGGGGTTGTGTGTATTTGAAGACCTTTACACCTCTTATGGTTAGGGCTTGGAAGCAGGGAGAGATGAGCATGTGACATGTTGGCATTTGTGCAGTGCGTTGGTTTGTGCTCTATACATGGTTTGGTGTACCCCTGCTCCCTTCCTCCTACATTTTGTGGTCCTTCTGGGAAATACTAGATGTGAATCCATCTGCGGAAGGGTTTAGATGATGGCCAGAGACCACATTGAGAGGGAGAAAATAAAAACGAGTAGTGGCACTTTTGGATCTTTGTTCAGCTGAACAGTTAATATTGGATTTAGACATCCTTGTAGCTGAAGCATAAATAATCTTAATTCGTCAAATTTACCTCGAATATCTATCAGCCCAGGAAAGGGGTTTCAACTCTACTGTGATTGAGCCCAGGTGTCCTTCCTAGGTGTGACATGGAATGCAGAGTCTTTCCAGTGACTCACTACCCCTCCATCTTAATTATCCTGATCCTTCTGCTTCTAGATTGACTGTTTCTTTAACTTAGCTGTCCTTCCCTTTGCTGTGAGAAGGGAATGAAGTTTTATTTGCTGATATGTAAGCAGGTGTGTTATATGTTCTACATAACGTAAATTCTGAGTTAGACAAACTTGTACATCTACTCAAGAGTTGCATCTGTTCATGTCAGTGAAGCTTACGTTGCTGCTTCCGCCATTACTACACCAGTACTGTGCACGAGAACCTTGTACTGATCCTGCCAGTATTGTATATGATCCTTGTGTGGGAGAATAATGTGTAGATGTTGCCTTGCATACACCATAATATAACCACATAACACCTCCCCAGGATTTAACTTCCCCATTAAAAGTAAAGAAACCCTGACAAGAATTGTGGATACGTTCTCAGTGAACCACAGTACCTCTGCTACGTGATTTTGCTGCCCCATGAAGAGTTGATAAGCTCGGCCAGGAAGTACAGTTATTTTCATACACACGTTTATCAGAACAGCTCTAGCATATTTTTGAAGCTGGAGAGCTATGAGTTGGCCCTACCAAGTAGAATTCCCTTCTGTCCTACAGGTTCATATTCTGACACACTCTGCCCCAAAGACAGCAAGAAATGTAGTCAATTACCAGTTTGCACTCTGCCTTTAGGTACAATTTCTTTACGTATGAAAATCTGTCACAGACAAACTTGTTGATACATGGGTGCACTGCACAATGACATCTTCACACATGCTGTATAATGAGCCAGTTCAATATATGCCTATAAGTGTGCATCACCATTCACTGCACAATTGTACTGGCATTTAAAATATGAATTGCACGTACGTTGCACTGATTGCAGTGCAGGCTCACTGTGTGCAGACCTAGCGTAGTGATTAATGGAGTAGGTAGGGCAATCAGATATTTACAGAGGGCAAGTAGATTTCTGTAACATTTTGTCCCTTGGCCAAGTAGATTTTTAAAAAAATTCCACACCCCTGGTTGTATTGTCTTATTGTTGTAAAATCAAATAAAAATATTTTTTTAAAAAAGGAATCATTGTTCACAAGTTTACCACAAGATGAGACGATCCAAATGCTGGAAGATGGCCTGTACATGGAGGATTGGCAATATAACACCCCCAGGCATTTTATCCTCGAGTGTTGTAAACTGGCACTAAAAGAGAACTTTTTCGAATTTGATGAAAAGCTGTATTTACAAACCCATGGTACCTCCATGGGCAGCGCCTTCGCGCCTTCGGTGGCAGGGCTGTACGTCAGTCAATTTGAAACCCAATTTGTCCTGAATGAAACAAACCCTTTCTCTTCCAGTATTATATACTGGAAGAGATACATCGATGACATCCTATTGATCTGGAACATTGAACAAGATCTGGCCCAATTTATAGTCTGGCTGAACAGTCTAGATCCTTGGCTCAAGTTTACATATACATCTAACAACAGCCAGCTAGACTTTTTAGATCTCACAATCTTTAATGAAAACAACATTTTACAAACAAAAACCTATACTAAGCCAACGGCCAAAAACAGCCTATTATCATACAAAAGTTATCACCCAAAACCACTCAGAGACAATCTGCCATATAGCCAATTTTTACGCCTCAAAAGGAACTGTAGCAAAAATGAAGACTATAAGATCCAAGCACAGGAACTGAGCGTAAAATTAAAGAACAGAGACTATACCGAGAAAACAATCAAGAGATGCAGAAAAAGAGCCAATAATCAACCGAGAGAATGCCTCCTACAAATCCATCCAAAAGAACCAATACAGGATCTAACCACTTGCGTGACAACTTTCAACCCGGCCACTTACGCCGTACAGAAATTGATAAATAAAAACTGGCATATATTGAATACTGGTAAATTCGAGTGGCCCAAACCAAGATTTGCCAACCGAAGAACAAAAAACTTGAAAGACACATTGGTGCATACACGCCCTCCAAAGAAACAACCATTGGCCATAACAAGAAATGTTACAATGACACCTCTAACAGGACATTATCCCTGCGGCTCATGTGTAGCATGCAAAACAACTACAGCTTCAAGAACTTTGCAATTATCAGAGACCTTAGTATGGATACAGAAGAAACATACCAATTGCAATTCCTCCCATGTTATCTACATGGTGAGTTGCCCCTGTAAAAAGAAATACATAGCGATGACAAGTCGAAAAGAAAAAATAAGGATAAGTGAGCATAAAAGCAATATTAGACTAAAAAAGAACACCACCAAATTATGTTCCCACTTTACAGAAATGAACCACTCCTGCGACGACATTCACTGGACTGTGATCGAGATGATAACTGACAAGTCCCATAACTCTGAGAGAATACTGTATGAGAAGGAACAGAGGTGGGTAAATCGACTTCATACCCATGAACAAGGCCTCAACGATAATGTAGCCTGGCATCATTTTGCGAAGTAAAATAACACTCACTGACATTATAAATATCTTGGAGAACCTCCCTAAAAACGTACTAAAGAAATTGCAAACATTAATTAATAAAAAAAAAAGCCCTGTGATAATTATCCTCCAAAAAACCTTCCTGTTTTTCAAAATAAAGTTTGCTTTCCATGAATAGAACTTATTTTCGGATATAGCTTACTTTATGATTACCCCACAACTTAGCAATCAAATGGATTAGAGACCTTTTATCAAAAAACAAGTAAGGCTCCATTAATCCAACCGCACTACCACAAAGGCCCCTTTAAATTGGAGCTCACAGTATACATCCGGCATCCGGGGGCAGAGTCAGCACTAGTCCGACAAGAAATCACCACGCGGGTAATGGCGCCTGAGAGACTGTTCGTGAGGAAACTGGTAAGACGCGGTATCCGCGTTTTCTAACGGTATGGCCTCGTTTTTTCACTTAGCTCTGTGCTTAAATAAGCGGAACCCCTGATGAAGTATCTAGCTCTACCTACAGAGGTAAGACATACTCCACCTTTATATGTTCGGGCGGATTGAGCTAATTACAAATGGGCATAATGACTGTATATATAGTCTGTATACTACAACATATCAAGCACAGTTCTTCTGGCAGTAATTGAATGGTCTATTTCGTCCTGTAAAATGGGTCCCTGATTTAAAACTTAACCTAAAATTCCCCTCGAATAACAACACTATCGTCTGTCACTCCTTAACGTACTTTCCCATGTTAACAAGTCAAACGATGCAGTGCTTTTGAAATTTTGTTTCTCTAAGATGCAGTAATTTAGTCCCCCTCTTTTTAAAGACGACCAATAGACCTGGGCACTTCAGATATTAGAAAATTCTATGCTTTTACACATAACGATAATAAGACAATTAACAACTTGTCTAAACAACAAGCCATATCTTCGTTTTGCATTATTAGTGATATCCTTGGCAGGATATTTCTAAGTTAATTCAATACACATCAAAATACCTTCCTTTACATTTTGAGTAACACAAGGCTTATCTCATAACTGTTGATATTTTCCCCACCTCCTAAATGAATACTGCGCATTGTTGCATGTTTTTATTGCTGTATTTCAGAATTTGGAGAGCTGATTTTTCTAACAGGAAAAACTTTTTGAGAAAAATACTGCACAAGTCGTGTGAGTATCAATACATGTGTGTCAGTCCTGACGAAAGCTCCACAGACCCCTCGGGCCTAAGGAGCTGAAACATGTCGACAATTCTCCATTAAAAATATACTACTAGACCCAGTAACTCGGTCTATTCAGAGTATAAAGCTTATTTTATATTAGTGGAAACTCACCCCTTAATAAATAACTTGGGTGTTCTGTCCCCTTTTTAATAATTTTTCCTTTTTTCTTTACATTTTTCTTTATATTTTGGTTTCACATTGTTTGTGGGGAAAACCCTCTATCTCTGGACACTGCACTCGAGACCAGAGGTGCCCCTGGATGAGGCTGGCAGCCAACACATTTGGAACACCCTATGATAACTGCCACAACTTCAATGTGGGGCGGATGAACATATATACTGCACTCCATACAACATTGAGTTTTTGAGGGTATTCTAATCTCCCTGAACCAAAGGTTGAGAGGTGTTACAAGTGTCCTTTTTCACTTTTGATTAATTCCAGTTCCTATCCCGGGGAAAGAAACGGACACATTGATTCCTCATCCCTCCCTGTTGATTAATTGCTATTTCATTGTAGACAGGTGTTTCTTGATGAACTGTTATTTGGGATTCAAGAGGTACAAGTTCCATGGCTTTGCTGCATAGTCCTTCTTTTCGCACTGCAGATTCCTCAAAGGTCATGAGTCTCTCAGTTTGAACCTCTTGGATAGTAGGATAGTAGCCAGACTTGGTCTTCTGCTACATCTTTGGAATCCACTGGGCCTACTACTTATGATTGGTCAAATAATGTGGTCTTACCAGGTCGATGGACAAAAACCTGTTCTCCTTTCTTCCAGCAAGGGGCGGCAGTAACACTGTTCTTGATCCGAGGATTGCTAGCACAGGTACTGGTTTTCTATAAGAAGGCCCAAATTCCTTATTATCCGCAATCTTTTTTCTGACTAGATCCTCAATCTTTGGAATCCAGGCAGGCTTTGCTGGGAAGGGTGGTTCCCCTTCAGTGGTCGTTGGCTTCTGTAATGTGTTGCTTTGACTTCTCCGTGTTTCATTTAAGTCCTACAAAACAGCCAAACGTTCTTTGATATCAAAGGGTTTTTGTTCTACCACTGAAGTGTGACAATCAAGGTCCTGGACAAGCATTCTAGTATCAAAAAGTATTTCATATGGAATGATTCCACCCAGGGAATTTCTTGGCAGATTTAGACTACGTTGGACACTTATTACATGTTTGACTCACCCGTCACCCGAGCCTAATACCCTAGCTGTTATAGATTGCTTTATGTCCCGTTTTTTTTTCTCCACTACAGAATTTCCCTCGGGATGGAATGGACTAGAATACGGCAACGCAACGCCCAGATTGGCCATTTCCTCCTTGTAAGCTTTGGAGCTAAAAGCAGGACCCTGGTCAGAATGGAGAGTGCCGACTGCATATGTGCCGATAAAGACTTGCAAATCTTCTATAACAGTTCTGGCGTCAGACGAGCGCTGAGTCCACATCCAAATAAATCTGTCCTAATAGATGTGTTTGTCTATAGTGACGTCTGCGTGTAGATAGTCTAATGCTGTCTAACAATGGTGTCTGGACTGGGCTGGCTACACTGTAGTCAGGTATCTGGTGGCGTTCTCTACTGCGATCACTGTTGCATTCATAGCAATTAATTGCAAATTTGTGAATGTGGGGATTCATCCATGGCCACCAGTATGTCTTCTTTAATTCTAGTATAGATTTAGAGATCCCTCGATGTATCAGATCCTTTCCCAAATGTGCTTCATGTATCAAAGCTACCCTACGTCTCCTGTTTGGTGATTACTCTATCCCCCACTTCAGGGATTTGAGCAAAAGGAACAGAATTGGCGTCAATTATGTATGAATATTAGAGTGGATATTTTAGAGGCAACGCTGCACCGCTGCCCTTGCTAGTGGCATTGACAGCTAGCATTATTTTGCCGTCTATTTTTGTTTTCGAACTAGTGATTGCAGCTACGGACGCCGTTTGCACAGCTGCCTTTGCAGCTTCATCAGCCAATGAATTCCCTGCAACGTGAGCGACATCACGTTGATGACTCAGTGTATGAATCACGTGAGTCTTTTGTAGTTCTTTCTGTAATTGAACTACTTGTTCCCAAAGCAACTTATGCTTGATTGTGTCACCTTTTGCATCTTTGAAACCGTTTTGAAGCCAATTCTGCAGTATTCATTGTAAGATTGAACGCGGTAATACGAATAGCACACTATGAGTGTAGGGAATTCGCGATCAGTATTTTCAAGCAATGTAGGAGAGTAAGGTCTGCTTCCTATGGTTACCCCCACTTTTTGCTGTGATTCTCTGGTTTTTATACTTTAGTGTGGCTGTGGACCTGCTAATCAGGCCCCCAGCCCAGCTGTTCTCTCTCTAAATTGATACCATGTACTTTAGGTACATACCGAATTGGTTACTGGGTCACCCTTGTGAGCCCCTGTATAGTGTACCCTAGGTACCCAGGGCATAGGGGCACCTTAGGCCTACCAGGGGCTGCAGCATGCATTGTGCCACCCCTGGTTTGCCTTCCAAACTGACACCACAGGCTCGTTCATACAGCCTGGGTAAGATGGTGTAATCACCCCTTACTTAGATATAGTATACCTATATCTATATATCTATATAGACACATATACACCTATAAGTCACTCCTATGGCAGACCTCGAAAATCCTGGAGGTAGAGTGCTTGGTTTTATGTGAGAGGGTGCCCTAGCATGAGCTAAGCCTCTCTACAGCTTTCGAAACCATCTCCTTATAGCTTTTCTATGATATAGCCATATCATATACTCTTAAGTGCATTATAATCCTCGCAGTTAATGCTAACTTTGGTTTGGCTTTATCAAAACATGTCGTGTAAGGTGTTAAACAACTTGGAATACTACCCCCCCCCCCGCCAGTTCTGGCGCCGGGGGTAGCATTCCATCCTTCTACAGGGAGAAGCCATGTAGTTACTGGTAAATCAGGTTAAAGTTAAACAGAACCTCGGCATCACAAAATGGATGCTGCTGCCCTCCTGCTGCTGGACGAAACTCCGGCAGGGGAGGCTTGGACAATAGGTTTCCTGTCCAGGGAGGTGCTGGCACCTCCCCAGACAGGGTTTTGTGTATTGGGGCAGGGAGGGCTGCATTCAGTGAATGCTTTCCAGACACTGCCTGGGGCACACTAGGTGCTCCATGCATTTCCCAGTTCAAACCGGTTGCTGGGGCACTCTGCCCCAGCTGTGGCGCAAAACTGGACAAAGGGAAAGGGGTGATACCACCCCCTTCTCAGGCCCACCCATAGGAGGGACCTTAAAGATAGTCCAGCCCCTAAACTTAGTATAAACTTAGTATAAGTATAGGAACCCAGGGCCAGATGTAGGTAGCCCTTTACCGATCGGAATCGGCCGAAAACACCGATTTTCGGCCGTTTCCGATCGGTAAAGGGCTATTGAGATGTAGGGGCACATTTTCGGTAATTTTACCGAATCGGTATCATTACCGAATCGGTAAATTTACCGATTCGGTAATATGTACTGAATCGGTAAAATAATTACCGATTCGGTAATATTTACCGATTCGGTAAAATTACCGAAAATGCAATGTAGGTAGGCAATGTACCTTCTACACATGGCTTACAGAATCGGTATTTTACCATGGAATACAAATCCATGGTAAAATACCGATTCCGGTGTGCATGCACACCTATGTCATGTGACAGGCAGACCTGCCCTTAGGGCAGGTATGCTTGCCACATGGCACCTGTGCCTGTTTTGGGGGTGCCAGAGGGTGTCAAAGTGACACCCCCTGCACCCTTGTGAATTCTGTAATTACCGATTCGGTAAATACCGAATCGGTAATGCCTAATCATTCCTATGGGCTTCAAAGCCCATAGCAATGAATGGGCATTACCGATTCGGTAAATAATTAAAGAATTGTTAAGGATTCGGTAACGAATCCAGATGTTGGGACCTACATACCATTTACCGATTTTGAAATACCGAATCGGTAGGATTCGGTATTTCAAAATCGGTAAATGGGATTTACCTACATCGGGCCCCCAGTCCCTAGGACTTTAGATTACCTTGGACGAAACACTGAAACATATATCCTGGACCTTCGACATTCCATTTCTACTGGAAGACAGAAGACATTTCCCTTGTGGTCAATGAGTGACCACCCTGTTCAAACAGGCACCAATACCAACTTTGGCGGTCTGCATTTCCGAGGCTCCAGCCGGATCCGGGAGAATCTGCGACACAGGACACGGACTTCCAGACATCTCTGACCCGACCTTCGCTCATAGCAAAGCTGAGACCCAAGGCGGACAGGAGAAACGTGGGACCGGAACTCCTGGACATCCTGCATTTTGCAAGCTGCACTCACTTCACGGGGTAACTCGACGTCGTGCATTGGGGTGCTTGAAGCCCCAGACCAGAGCACCATTTGCACAGAAGCTCAGAGGCCCCCACTCCATGAGTGTCCCATGGGCCCCGCTTTTGCATTTCAGCTTGACGCATCTTCCCGGTTCCTAGTCCGTTGGCTAGTGAGCCCCCGGAAGACTCCATTTTGAATGTAACTTGCTTTCCTGGTTGCTCCAGGCTTGTTCCAGCTTCCCTACAAAGGAGAAGCGCCACAGACCTTGCTGGTCTGCACCAAAGCCAATCTCGACATCCTGCGTGGGTTGCGTTTGCCAAGGCTTGATGGGTCCAATCTGGATACCGACACCGCAGTCAACTAGATCCTTTGTGGGACAGCTTGAATCCAGCTCTTGGTCGTCGCCGACGCCTCCTGGTCCTCGTGGCTGAAGAGACAAACTTCACCTTTTTAACCTGAAATCACCAGACATTGGCTGGCAGCTTTCCATCGCCATCTGGTCACTGGCAAGTGACCCAGACTCTTTCCCTTCTGCTGTCAGGTTCTTCAGATCTTCGATCCACCCTTGGGTCCACCCGGACACCTCTCCTCTGGTCGCCTGCAGCACTTCCTTGCAGCTCTCCATTGAAATCGACGACGAAACCCAACATCAAAAGACCCCTATGCACCCAGCTTCCGTGGGTGAGGTAACACGAGTACTCTGGTAGTCTCGAGGGTATTGGCCCTCCTAGTGTCTAAGTATAAAAGGGTTTCATTGTAGTTCATCCGGAAGTATCCTTAAACTGTAAAATTGTAACTTGTTTGTTTCCCATAGAAAGTCAATGGTAACCCACAGCTGTGTTTAGACACTGCACGCGTCTCCTGTGGGCCTCCTACTTCCTAACCTTTGGTTGTTTAAAGTAGCCCCAGCGATTCTACTGGCCCCAGGAAAGCTTTATAATTCTTACGTGGTTCTTATACCTCTATTTTAGTATATGGTTTGTTAGGCCCCTAGGGCAAAATGTATACTGTGCAACTTATCGTATGCTAATTAAGATTCTTGTATTGTACTTTTACCTCTGACCTCATAAAGAGTGCAGAGGGGTTGTGTTTAGAATAAATACATATATATTTGATATATACCTTCTGTGGTGTGCTTTCATTTGGTACTCAAGGGATTATAATTGGTAAAACAACTCGCTTAATACGCTCTATGAAGTCTTAGCCTGATGACTGCTGGTCCATGCTACCACTAGGATAGCTTTCTATAAGGTTGACTTTACAACCGCCATCAATAAGAGTCGATTAGACTGGTGCAAGGTGCCCACTTGAACTAGTGGACAGCATATTCCAGGCTAACTTCTCACAAGCGCCATCTTGAATGCATGTAGTTCAGCTTGCTGAGTTGTACAATCTCCTAGAGATTGTGTTTTAGTGACCATAGGTCTGAATTTACCATCGCGCCAGCGACCTTTAACGATCGCGCACGCAGCACTATAAGCTTGTTTACCCCCAATTGCGGGCTGTGCTGATCCATCTGTATAATGATACATTTGTATTGTTCTAGAGGCAGAATCTCAGTGGGCAGAGGACATTCTTGTTCGTATAGTAGAAATTCTCGAGTTTTCAAATAGGGGTCAAACACGTATTCAACGTCTGTTGCAGCAAGAGAATTAACCCATTGTATCCATCTCGGATGTAAAGCCTTTGCATTTGGAATACTTGCTTTTGTCACTGCCTCTAAGGCAGGTACAGGAGTAATGACCATTATGCACTTTCCCTGTGCGAGAGCTCTCTCGCTTGTTACTGCAGTTTGAACCGTTGTCAGAATTGTTTCTGTAGAAGTGAATTTCATTTCAGCTTCTGTGTACAAGTGTGATTTATAAGCGATTGATACTTTTCACCTTCATTAAAGGTTAAGAACGTGAATCTGCATCTTCCTGGAACGATTCGGATAACAAGGTTGCGTACATTTATGCGAGTCAGTAAATGTGTTGTTGCTAACATATCTGTTTGCACTAAAAGCAACATTTCTGTGTGTTTTTGAGTCCAATTAGTTGTTTTGAAATCAGGTTTGATTAATTCGTAGAGAGGTTTAACCCTTTCTGCGCAGTTTTACATGTAAGTTCTTCCGAAATTTAGGAAACCTAGAATTGACTGTAAGTTTTTCAGCATTTTTGGAGGTTGGAGCAGTGCACACATTTCTAAAAAGTTCGCTGCCAGGCTTTTGCCTTCACTTGATAAGTTGTATCCTAGAAAAAGGAGATAAGGTGGGCAATTCTAATTTCTTAAAGTTGAATTTATACCCTTCAGATGCAATCAAGTATTATGGTGTTCACCCTGTTCAAGTGCCTGTCCAAGTCATCGTCTGTTAGATAGATGTCATCGACATAAGATATTGCCTCATCATCATACGTTTGTAGTAACTCTGTTACTCTCGCTGAAAATAATCCCGGACTATTCTTGAATCCCTTGGGGATACGACAGAAGTGATGCTGTGTCCCCATAATTGAGAAAGCGGTCACCTACCTGCTATCAGGAGCTATGTTTTGACAGAAGAAACCGTCAAAAATATCTAATGTGGTTCTATATTTTTTACGCACAATGTTATTAATTAGTACGCACTGTGTGCATTTTGTACTGCAAATGTTTTGCAACAAGAGTTTAAATGTCTATAGTCCAAAACTAGATGATATGTATTGTCTGGTTTGGAGACAGGAAACAAAGGATTGTTCATTGACGAGGTGCATGTTTCAATAACCCCTTGGTATTCAAGTTGATCTAATATCTCCCTGACCTGTTTTTTAGCTTCTTGCTTAACTGGATACTGCCTTTGTGCAGTTGGTTGAGTTTTCAACTGGATTTTATGGTGAGGAGAATCCTCATCCCATCCTACATGATTTTTATATTATGCTGGAGCCTGAGCTACAGCCTATTTTCTGGCATAGGTGTATTTTAAATTAATTGGAATATGATTGGAGAAGGCTGGCATAATGATGTCTTCGCCATGTGAGCACTCCCTGACACATTTTGGTGGCCAGTCTTTTTCAGCTAGAAGAATGTCATAACCCTTAGAGAGCTTCTCCCAAAAGTGTGCTGTTATTTTCCTAGTTATGTCCCCCTCCATCCGGAGTGTTATTTCATATAACTTATGGGGTACACTAACCCTGGTGTCGGCAGTTTCAACGTGGATGTACTCATTCAAGTCCACAGTCTCCAGATGATCCTTCAAGATCTTGCGAGCATTGGTGACTTCTGCTGCGCTATCCAGCATTGTCTGGGCCCACTCTCCTGACTTCGGAAAAGAAAATGCTTTTCTGCAGTCTTTTCAGACACCACGACATGGTGATCAGGTATTAAGATTCGAGACCACTTCCACTGAGCATTGGTTATTGGACATCGGACGCTGTATTCATAAAACTATTTTATTGCCGCAGCCGCCAGCTAGTGAGAAATTGTCGCAGCCTGACATCAGCGTGCTGTGAGCAGCCCGAGGGGGGAGATGAGCATCATCGCTTCACCACTTCTCCGCTTTGCAAGGTACTGGGCTACACGGTAAAGCAGGCAATAGAAACACTTGGTCTGACTGCGAGTCTGTGAGTCTGTGAACTGTCGGATCCCTCTCGGGGAACTTTTGATATTTGACATTTGTGACATTGCACCACGCTGCTACGGCACTGAACTAAGCACTGGTATGCTGTACACACTCGAGTACACTCGAGTACACACCTGAGTAGTAGCGATTTCTCTTACCTCTGCTTGATTGTCCTCTCTGCCCCACGTCATCGCAGGAGCTTCTGGTGAAGACGGCTTTCCCTCTCTCTTCCCCTTGAAAAAGAGAAAAACCATCGACTGCCCGTCTCTCCGTCAAATTAGAGCATCACAGGGCTTCCCTTTCCCTGCTTCACCTCCGAGGTGCCGGTCTTCCATCCTCTCTGGACGCTTCCTGACACACGTCATCTGCAAAACTAGAGAAACGGCCTTTTAACCCCACTCACGTTGCGTAGCCCACGTATCCCACGTTGCCAGGGGGGCGGACGAAGCTACACAGAAAGAAAAAAAAAAGGAGGAGGAACTGGGAGAGAAGATCTATCTAGACAGGCAAAGGCAGAGGTGTAAGGGAGCGAATGATTCTCAGAATTAAACTGAATTTCCAGGGGAGGGGGTGTACGGTGCAAGCATATACTGGAAATCAAACTGCAGTTAGAAAGGGCACTGGAACTCAAGCTACTGCTCCATTGGTCTCAAATTCGATTGCAATACCTACCCCATCTACCCTAACTACTACTACTACAACGTTGTATGCAGTACTTTCTACAGTACTACAGCATCTAGAACATCTACATTAACATCCAGTATCTCAGTGAACCTCCGGGGGAGGAAACCCTATCCTCTCATCGCTGGCAATACAAGTAATACAAGCACCACAAGAATTACAGGAACTACAGGAACTAAGGGAACTACAGGATACAGGCTCCTTACATAGTGAGCAAAACAACCATTGGAGGAAGACTTTCCACAAAGGCGGTCTGAGGAAATGTAATACAGTCTTGAAAACTCACTATTATTACAGGAGCGAGAAAAAAGCACAAAGGGGTACCCAGAGGGGGTCACAAACACTTGGGAAAAATCGGATTTGGACCGCCTCGACCTCCTCGACTGCCACAACATCCCAGTCTACTGTAACGACAACTACAACTACAACTATGGAAGGAGGAGAAGGAGGAGAAGGAGAAAAAAGAGGGGACGGAGGACAGAATTTACAGAATATTCAGAATAATCGGACAATATCAGCAGACGGTACCGTCCTAAACAAGGAAAGGATGGGTGAAGAGGGAGAACTACCACCTGGAGTGACTCCAACATGTCAGGAAACAACATACACAGAGGCAGACAAAGAGTATGCAATAAATCAAGGAGACCCCCAAATTTCTGAAAAAACGGAAGACGAGGCGGCACCCACATTGCATACAAAGAGCAGACATAGAGGCCCTGAGACTAGAGGAGTCAGGGCAAAAGAAAAGGAAAGAGACCTGGCAAAAGACCAGGTAAGGAATGAGACTCAAGAAAAAGGAAAAATCAAAGATAAAAATGCTGAAAAAAACTGGAAAAGGAAAAAGTTAAACGAAAAGAGAGGGAGAAAGAGAAAGAACAAGAAAAGGAGAAAGAGGCGGGTTACAATAAAGAGACTTGGGGTGCAACAGAGGAAGATGCCAAACTAGAACTAATGGCCAAAAAAGCCCAAAGGCTACAGACTATAAAAAATCTTAAAGCCACTGCAAAGAATACCGCCCTATCAGCAACATCCCAGCCAAGAATCTCTAACATATTCAGCCCTCTACCCAGGGATTCTTATGAAGTGCCAACTGAAAATACGCCGATTCAGAATCAGAATCAGAATCAGAGGCAGACTAAGAATACTGACAAGGGGAATGAAAGCTGCAAGGATTCTCAAAGCATTCCCCCAACTAATCTGGAAGAAAGACTTACTACAGGTCAAGGCGAATGCATCAATAAAGCTGAACGCAATATGAGCAGCACAGAGACATTGGCACCATTAGAAACGGGCACCACAACGTCTAAACAAAGAGAGCAATATCAACAAATTGATCATAAAAATTTGAACCCGAAAATGATGGACTCACATTCCTTTTCGGACACTCAAACACCTTCAGCCGGGAATGAACGGCGCCCCTCTCATCACTCTCACTCCGACGATAACTCCGACTCTGATTTATACGAAACAGGGATGTCTATCTCAAGTGATTCTAGTAAAGCCAGCAACTCAAGAGAATCAAACCTACAAAGGGACACTGCATCTCTGGAGATCTCTGGGCCTAATGACTCAGGATCAGACAGCGAAATCAACTTCAAGGAAAAAGTGAAAAAAAGAAGTGGGGAAAAAAAAAAAAAAAAGGAACAACATTTTTTGAATGAAGAAACCACAGATCCTGGCAACAATTTGGACTACATCAAAGATAGGCCTAATTCTTCGAGCAGAAGCCCAAGGATTAAATCAGGAGAAGCGTCAGGCCACAATGTTGAAACACAAGAGAATAAAGACTTGTCTAAAAAATCAAAAGAACCCTCGCTGTGTCAAGTTCTTAGCTCGATCAAAATGTTCCATGAGGATGTGAAGAAAGACAGCCAAAGAAATCATACTGCTATTGAAAAATTACAAGGAGCAGTGAAAAAAGTAGGCAGCATTTGCTCTGAAATGTCCAAGAGAATGGTAATGGTCGAAACTCGCACTGAAAATCTTGAAACAGACGTTGTTTTGCTACAGAAAACAGAAAAAGATCAAGATGAAATAATAAAGGATCTCATGGCCAAAGTGGAAGACCACGAAAATAGATCTAGACGAAACAATCTAAGGTTTCTTGGTATCCCAGAAAACTTTGAGGGAGAAGACGCAAGAGGGGCAATGATTAATATCTTAAGAATGTCATTTCCTGAACTGGAAGCCTGGGATTGGGAAAAGGAAATACAGCGGGCCCATCGATACCCAATGACACTAGCAAAACATCCTAACAAGCAAAACCAATATCCAAGGGCCATGCTGGTCTACTTCGGTAACTTTCTTCTCCGCGAAACAATTTATGATCTCGCGAGACCTAACACTCAACGAGAACATAAGGGGTTTAAATTCTTTGTCAGACCGGATTTCGCACACGCAACAGTGGAGCGAAGATGGAAAATGCGCCAGCTAATCGAACCCTTTCAGAAACTTGGAGCAAAAGTATATTTGCAAAACCCGGCACGCCTGAAAGTCATATACAAGAGCTCCACAAAAAGCTTTACCAGCGAAATAATGGCGGAAGACTACCTGCGCCAAATCTCAGGGACAGGATCCAGTAACCATGTGAAACAAGATGAACTTGATAAAAAGACTGAAAGTAGAAATAGATAAGCAGAATTAACTATTTTTGTTATGTATTGATTTAAAAAATATTCTTTAGGGAAATGTGGATAAGTAATAAGTTAGATGACCAGCTCAGGTAAATCTAAAAACTGAAACAAAACGAGATTATCCAGGCCATGATTTAAATGAAACTAGATAAGCATATTAATTATCATAAGAAAATCAGCCCAGACCACAGGGCCCGCTCTTGCGGACGTCACATCCCTGGCTGAAGCAAGACCAGGTAACCTTCAAAGGTGGTGGTGGGTGGGGGGAGGGAAAAGGGGAGGGGGGAAGGCAGGGCAGGTCAGATATATTTCGGGTAAATTAGTTATGGAATGGAAAGGAAAAAACTCCTATAATCAATACAAAAAAGAGATATATAGATGGGGATGCTAAAAATACTGTCATTAAACATTTGCGGTTTAAACGATATTAAAAAAAGACAGACGTGGCAGTGGGCTTACAGTCAATGGGTGCCAACATAGTATGTCTACAAGAAACTCATATTGAAGGGTCACAATCAAATATTTTGAAATCTCTTGGGTACAACGTGATCGGTGCAACTACACAAGCGGGCCGGGTTAGAGGGGTAGCTCTCCTAGCTAAAGGTGCAGGGATTAAATTTAACAGAACACAATCTGATAAATTTGGCAGATGGGTTATTACAGAATTACAGACAGGGCAATCTTCAACAATGACCATCTGCTCAATTTACGGAAATAACGATGACCCCATAGAAATTAATTACTTATCAAATGAGCTTACCAATTGGCCGCTACCAGTCATAATATGTGGTGACTTCAATATAAATCTTCCTCATAACTGGTCAACTAAAGACGATTGGCAATATCAGGGCCGAAAACCAAGAATCTTTAGAGCTATTAAACAGTTATGTATCACTCATGGGTTGGTAGATGGGTGGCAGACATCGAGTCATAATCCTAATGATCCTGGCTATACTTTCTACTCTAATCCTCACCAGACACATGCCCGGCTGGATTACTTTTTAATCTCTAACTCATTAAAATCGTTATTTAAACTAGAAAAGCTACCTTGTGTCCTTTCGGATCATAACCCCCTGATATGTACAGTTGATACAGCTTCTTTAATACAGAAACAACAAGGTTGGACATTTGATAGATCTTTGCTACTTGAGAACAAATACTGCAATCACATGAGAAGCTGGATACTTGAGTTCCTAGCAATAAACAAAGGAAGTACAACAGTAAATTTTGTATGGGATGCCCTAAAAGCAGGAATTAGGGGAGAAACTATACAATATTCCTCTAGGATTAACAAACATGCTAGAGAATCTCTAAGACTGCTACAGGACGAATTAAAGAGGGTGGAAGAAGATCTTATAAGGGCGACAAGGGGCCCCTTCAATAAAGAGGAAATAGACAATATCCAGCAACAGGTTGCAATAGCCAGAGCATCAATCACAAATGAATACACCATTAAGGCAGTAAAAAAAGCTACAGCCCATCGCGAAATAATGTATGAAGTTAGCGAAACAATGGGGCAACAGTTAGCTATACAGATGAGACAGCAGACCACTCAAAATGTCATACTCGAGATCGATGACCCGACAGAAGGTAGGGTAACCAACTCAGGGAAGATCAGAGAAGCATTCTGGCGCTTTTACAGTGCACTATACACAGAGGAGGGAGAAATAGACCTAGATATGACCACCGAATATTTAGAAGCAGATACCTGCAAGCAATTAAACGTAGAAGATCAAGAAAGACTAGAAGAGCCACCCACTCTTGATGAATTAATAAAAACAGTGAAGGATCTCTCCCGTGGGAAAGCAGCGGGGCTAGATGCTATTCCATTAGAATTTTATATAGCATTTCAAGACTCACTCCAAGAAATATTGTTAGATTTATGCCTACATGTATTTGGAGGAGGACAGCCTCCAAGTTCATGGTCGAGGGCAAAAATTGTGATATTCCCGAAAAAAAACAAGCCCCCGGATCAGATTGGCTCCTATCGCCCTATCACCTTAATAAATGCAGACTCAAAAATGTATTCTAAACTTCTGGCTAATCGTATTTCAACAATTATTCATAAATTTATATCTAGTATCCAACATGGCTTTATCCCCGGGAGAGAAACCACAAATCATATACGGCGGGTAATCAGCCTTTTTGATAGTACTCAAGTAGCAGGAGACCCGATGGCACTAATATTACTCGATGCCGAGAAGGCTTTCGACAGGGTCTCCTGGCAGTTCCTCTGGCAGGCCATGTCCCGGGTGGGATTCAAACAGGTTTTTATACAGGCAATTAAAAACTATATAACAATCCACGGGCCATGGTAATGGTTAACGGCTGCCTTTCTAAAGAATTGATAATTACGAGAGGAACTAGGCAGGGATGTCCCTGTTCCCCATTGTTGTTTGCCATTTATATTGATCCGTTTATTCGCAGACTAGAAGGCAGCAGGAATATAGCCCCTTTATCGACACAAGGCTACCTAACAAAAACCCTCGCTTATGCCGATGACATTGCCATCGCTACGTCTAATCCAAACTTGGCTATGCCTACTATTGAGTCAGAGGCCAAAATATTCGGAAAAATCTCAGGGTATGCACTAAACCAGGGGAAAACGCAGATTATTATTAATAATAACTGTGATATGACGGACTCGCGTATAACAGAACATCTACCTACCTAGGGGTGACCATCACATCTGACTTAGAAAAACTTGTCGATTTAAATTTGAAACCCGCACTGAATAAAATGCAGAAAGATCTCCTCCGTATTAATAATTCACACCTCTCATTGATTGGAAGGGTCAATGCACTAAAAATGGTCTATTTTCCAAAACTACTGTATTTATTTAGAGCCATTAATCTCGAAATTTCAGACCGCTGGTTTAAGACAATGGAGCGTACCTTTACAAACTTTATCTGGTCATACAAACAACCCCGCCGCTCATATAAACTGTTGACGCTACCCAAAGAAAGAGGAGGTCTAGCGCTCCCAAATCTTAGAACATACTATTGGGCAACAGTCCTGTTATATAATCAGGAACTCTTCCACCTTGAGGGGATAGAGGTAGGGGAAGTTAACGAGACCCCATCAATTCACCGGATAATACTGGGGGATAGCAGAACAGGCTATCTGTGGAGATATCTATTCGACAGCTATCATAAAAAAGTGAGATTAAAAATGCTTATAGGAGCGTTTAAGGTATGGAAATCCGTGAAAAAGATGGCAGGTTTAGGTCGTTTATCCTACTATACACCAACTCAAAACAATCCCTCCCTACCGGAAATCTTCAAAGATAGCTGCATTAATAGGTGGAATGCGCTTGGGATCACTCATCTGGGATGCTTTTTTTCCTCAGAGGGACTACACTCCTTTGGAACCTTGAGGGATAAGTTTCATCTGGAATGGAGAGACTTCTATAAGTATCTTCAGATTAGAGACTTCTTGTCCAGACATACAATGGGAGAGGGTACCATCCGCAAAATAGACATAGCTGATATTTTAATTCACTCACAGAAAAAATTCAAGATCGGGGAGATTTATTCTCTATTATTGAAATATTTTACGGATGATACTCAAAAAATCACCCAGAAGTGGCAAAGTAAAATCTCAATCTCCGCCGAGGAATTTGAGCGCTCGTATGGGCTATCACAAACGATCCTTATGTCTACTAAACTTCAAACTCAATTCTATAAAATATGTTTTTTTATGTATTATACTCCGGACAAAATATCCAAATGGGGTAGTGGGAGAGGCACATGCTGTTTTCGATGCAATTTACAAAATGCGGACTGTATACATATCTTTTCTGCCTGTCCCGTCTTAACTCCTCTTAAAACAAATATTGCACGCTTTCTGACTCTGGTCCTCGGAATAACGATTAATTTATTAGATGAAACCATAGTTCTAGGTGTTACAAACCCTGCTAACCACAAAGCTGGTTGCGAATTAATTTTTATTTCGATGGCTGTAATGAGAATATGTATAGCCTCGGCTTGGCTAGATCCTATAGCCCCATCATATCAACAATGGTTTGCAAGATTGTTAGCAATTTTTAACTTAGAGATGGCGATATATAAAAACAAAGGCAGGAAGAGTCAGATTAAAGGAGAAAAAATTTGGTCTCCCTTAATAGAATGGTCTAAAATGCAATGATATATAGAGCCATAACCAGTATGTTTTGCTTTAGCCGCAACTCAACTTTGCAATCGCACGAAATTGAAGGTTAATGTATTAATTTAAATTTTCCTTTTCAGTATTGTTTTGTATAGCTACTAATGATTGTCGAATTGCCAATTTCTTGCTTTCTGATCTGCTCGACCGGGGAGGGAGGGGTGGGTTTGTGTTATTTGTTGTCAGGGGTGGGGGAATTATATCGCCCGACGCCCGAACCATGTTGATGTTTATGTTGGGCTAGAAGATTTAATGTCTATTTTGTCCGACGGACAAGTAGACATTAAATCGCTCAAGTAATATCCGATCTGTGGCTCACAGCCAATAAGAAATGGTGACAGTAACTTCGAGAACCTTTGGAGGGCTCTGATCAATATGAGCACAGGGCAGTTCTCCCCTCCCCCGCGTCACCATCTTGTTAATAGGCACAGGAACAATCTGTGCCCCTTGCCCCTTTTAAACATTAATTGAGCGCTGTCCGCAACTCCGCTGCACCTCCCTATTCGCCACCACTGAGGCATGAAGGGTTGAGGGTCAGCCGTGCACTGGCCCGAGCCTCCCGCCCTCACTTCTAATAACCGGTGCTTTGAAGAGAGCACCAAGACGGAGGCTAGTGGTGAGTATCAAAGGCCGGTAGGGAGGCCAGGATTGTGAGGATGCATGCTCCTGAGGCATGTCGGTGTCTACTGTGAGCCTGCTTGAAATTGTTACATGGGTCTGTTCTGCCGTAAGCGTATGTGCCACTCGTCTGTGTGGGAGTCTTTGTGTGTCACTTGTTTGTGTGTGAACTGTGACTCCAAATGTCAGGTATTTTTAGAATGCGCCGTTGACACATTTGGCTTGTTTTTCGACGGATTTCAGGAGACGCTGGCAGGTCAACTGAAAGGTCAACTCGTTTCATCAGGATCACAAATCGCCAACGAGAAATTCAGGATTAGACAGTTGTTTCCCCGAAATGCTGTTAACATTTTTGACACTGGACTATAACCTTGCCAGTGCAACGGAAGTCTGCATCAAAAGGATGTTTGTGGTCTTTACGATTGTGTGGGTGAGCTGAGTTGAGTGGGTCTGTGTATGAGGAATTGGTGATGTGTAGAGAGTATTTTTATTATTAGACGGGGTTCTGGGTGATATTGATTTAAGACGTGGTGGGTTTAGGGGCTCACAGCAGAAAAAAAGGTGTGTGCATTTCCCAAGGTCATGAAATACCGGAAATCTGACTGCCCCAGAAAAGCTGCATATAAAGGAGCAGGAAAACATCGCTTTAATGCTACAAACTTTCACCATTCACTAGTAAGAGTCTGCGGAGGAGGGAGGATGGGGGGAGAGGGCTTCCCATTCCTGTCATTTCGTCCTCTGCCCTTTGTAATTTGCTCCGGTGCCGTCCTCATTCTAGGGATGTAGGTTACTGTCTTTTTGTCTTCTCGTCCCCATAAGTCTTTGTGGCCCTGTGCTCCTAGATCTGCCCCCAACCCCCCCTTGGCACTCTACATTGCTGAATGGTCAAAGGATTTGCAACAAGATCCATGTTGTGCTGCAAGCATGAAAGTTAGTTTTCACAATGCCTTCAATTCCCAGCTGTGTCTCTGACACGAAGGCTGAAGCAGCCAGGGCATGCATTGCAGTTTCGCTTAAACTAACTGTCTCCGATAACCTTGTGCATCAGACACTGGCGGTATCTGAAATGTAAGTGCACATGCACGGCCACTGTATTAATCTAGTACTGCAGCAGAGTATTGGCCCGTAAACCCAATTGCTTCTGCACCCATTAAAACAAATATGCAGCGGATGCGCACATGTGCAAGGTATTTTCTGCCAGTTCCTAATGATTTTGTCATCCTCTCAACTGAAAAGAAATGCTGTGCCCTGACCCTGGGCCCTTTCGGCATTAGAATGTAGTAGCTGATTAAGAGCTGGGCTAGTGGTGGGATGGTAAGAGCCATTCTATGGTTTGTGTGAGAAGAACACACACCAGTAAGATAGCACAGCCTGTGAGCGCACCTACGGCATGATTCTTGTGCTATGCATCTCTTAAGTATAGGTCGAAAAACCTGGTAAACCCCCTATCACTTATCCTTCACAATGCAGAACAGAGCACCTGCAGGAATGGGAATACAGGGTGCATGAGCAAGAAAAATAGCTCAGTGAGTTCACATACCTGCTGCCACCATGAGTGTAATTGCTTAGTTCACCCCCACTCTAGCATGGTGCTCCAACATTCCGAATGTCTTCTTTCTCTGCCTTTGCCCGGAAATATGAGATGTGATCTGGTTGCAGTAGCACTCAAGCTAAAGGCTCTCTCCCAAAGTGTGTTTGACAGCTATTAAGACCTAACTGCTTCCTAGATTGCTACGAATCTATATTTTAGCAATCTACCCCCAAGTCACATCTGGCTAAAGATGTAACATGTGTGAAGAAATAGTAGCACATTTGTGGGTTATTGTATTTACATTTTATCTGGAATGAAGGATGGGGCGACTTCTGGAGGGTCTTGAGCCTGCAACCACCAGCAGCAGGTACTGCATACATTGCTTTATGTTCCAGTTATTTATTTGCCGTCAGTGCAAGGTGTGCGTTTCTATTTTGTCTGAAGTGGTGGGTAGGTTCATGTTGAGTGGAGTTTCCTTAATTGCTAAAGTATCAAATGCACTACACATGATGGGGTTGTGTGTATTTGAAGACCTTTACACCTCTTATGGTTAGGGCTTGGAAGCAGGGAGAGATGAGCATGTGACATGTTGGCATTTGTGCAGTGCGTTGGTTTGTGCTCTATACATGGTTTGGTGTACCCCTGCTCCCTTCCTCCTACATTTTGTGGTCCTTCTGGGAAATACTAGATGTGAATCCATCTGCGGAAGGGTTTAGATGATGGCCAGAGACCACATTGAGAGGGAGAAAATAAAAACGAGTAGTGGCACTTTTGGATCTTTGTTCAGCTGAACAGTTAATATTGGATTTAGACATCCTTGTAGCTGAAGCATAAATAATCTTAATTCGTCAAATTTACCTCGAATATCTATCAGCCCAGGAAAGGGGTTTCAACTCTACTGTGATTGAGCCCAGGTGTCCTTCCTAGGTGTGACATGGAATGCAGAGTCTTTCCAGTGACTCACTACCCCTCCATCTTAATTATCCTGATCCTTCTGCTTCTAGATTGACTGTTTCTTTAACTTAGCTGTCCTTCCCTTTGCTGTGAGAAGGGAATGAAGTTTTATTTGCTGATATGTAAGCAGGTGTGTTATATGTTCTACATAACGTAAATTCTGAGTTAGACAAACTTGTACATCTACTCAAGAGTTGCATCTGTTCATGTCAGTGAAGCTTACGTTGCTGCTTCCGCCATTACTACACCAGTACTGTGCACGAGAACCTTGTACTGATCCTGCCAGTATTGTATATGATCCTTGTGTGGGAGAATAATGTGTAGATGTTGCCTTGCATACACCATAATATAACCACATAACACCTCCCCAGGATTTAACTTCCCCATTAAAAGTAAAGAAACCCTGACAAGAATTGTGGATACGTTCTCAGTGAACCACAGTACCTCTGCTACGTGATTTTGCTGCCCCATGAAGAGTTGATAAGCTCGGCCAGGAAGTACAGTTATTTTCATACACACGTTTATCAGAACAGCTCTAGCATATTTTTGAAGCTGGAGAGCTATGAGTTGGCCCTACCAAGTAGAATTCCCTTCTGTCCTACAGGTTCATATTCTGACACACTCTGCCCCAAAGACAGCAAGAAATGTAGTCAATTACCAGTTTGCACTCTGCCTTTAGGTACAATTTCTTTACGTATGAAAATCTGTCACAGACAAACTTGTTGATACATGGGTGCACTGCACAATGACATCTTCACACATGCTGTATAATGAGCCAGTTCAATATATGCCTATAAGTGTGCATCACCATTCACTGCACAATTGTACTGGCATTTAAAATATGAATTGCACGTACGTTGCACTGATTGCAGTGCAGGCTCACTGTGTGCAGACCTAGCGTAGTGATTAATGGAGTAGGTAGGGCAATCAGATATTTACAGAGGGCAAGTAGATTTCTGTAACATTTTGTCCCTTGGCCAAGTAGATTTTTAAAAAAATTCCACACCCCTGGTTGTATTGTCTTATTGTTGTAAAATCAAATAAAAATATTTTTTTTAAAAAGGAATCATTGTTCACAAGTTTACCACAAGATGAGACGATCCAAATGCTGGAAGATGGCCTGTACATGGAGGATTGGCAATATAACACCCCCAGGCATTTTATCCTCGAGTGTTGTAAACTGGCACTAAAAGAGAACTTTTTCGAATTTGATGAAAAGCTGTATTTACAAACCCATGGTACCTCCATGGGCAGCGCCTTCGCGCCTTCGGTGGCAGGGCTGTACGTCAGTCAATTTGAAACCCAATTTGTCCTGAATGAAACAAACCCTTTCTCTTCCAGTATTATATACTGGAAGAGATACATCGATGACATCCTATTGATCTGGAACATTGAACAAGATCTGGCCCAATTTATAGTCTGGCTGAACAGTCTAGATCCTTGGCTCAAGTTTACATATACATCTAACAACAGCCAGCTAGACTTTTTAGATCTCACAATCTTTAATGAAAACAACATTTTACAAACAAAAACCTATACTAAGCCAACGGCCAAAAACAGCCTATTATCATACAAAAGTTATCACCCAAAACCACTCAGAGACAATCTGCCATATAGCCAATTTTTACGCCTCAAAAGGAACTGTAGCAAAAATGAAGACTATAAGATCCAAGCACAGGAACTGAGCGTAAAATTAAAGAACAGAGACTATACCGAGAAAACAATCAAGAGATGCAGAAAAAGAGCCAATAATCAACCGAGAGAATGCCTCCTACAAATCCATCCAAAAGAACCAATACAGGATCTAACCACTTGCGTGACAACTTTCAACCCGGCCACTTACGCCGTACAGAAATTGATAAATAAAAACTGGCATATATTGAATACTGGTAAATTCGAGTGGCCCAAACCAAGATTTGCCAACCGAAGAACAAAAAACTTGAAAGACACATTGGTGCATACACGCCCTCCAAAGAAACAACCATTGGCCATAACAAGAAATGTTACAATGACACCTCTAACAGGACATTATCCCTGCGGCTCATGTGTAGCATGCAAAACAACTACAGCTTCAAGAACTTTGCAATTATCAGAGACCTTAGTATGGATACAGAAGAAACATACCAATTGCAATTCCTCCCATGTTATCTACATGGTGAGTTGCCCCTGTAAAAAGAAATACATAGCGATGACAAGTCGAAAAGAAAAAATAAGGATAAGTGAGCATAAAAGCAATATTAGACTAAAAAAGAACACCACCAAATTATGTTCCCACTTTACAGAAATGAACCACTCCTGCGACGACATTCACTGGACTGTGATCGAGATGATAACTGACAAGTCCCATAACTCTGAGAGAATACTGTATGAGAAGGAACAGAGGTGGGTAAATCGACTTCATACCCATGAACAAGGCCTCAACGATAATGTAGCCTGGCATCATTTTGCGAAGTAAAATAACACTCACTGACATTATAAATATCTTGGAGAACCTCCCTAAAAACGTACTAAAGAAATTGCAAACATTAATTAATAAAAAAAAAAGCCCTGTGATAATTATCCTCCAAAAAACCTTCCTGTTTTTCAAAATAAAGTTTGCTTTCCATGAATAGAACTTATTTTCGGATATAGCTTACTTTATGATTACCCCACAACTTAGCAATCAAATGGATTAGAGACCTTTTATCAAAAAACAAGTAAGGCTCCATTAATCCGACAGCACTACCACAAAGGCCCCTTTAAATTGGAGCTCACAGTATACATCCGGCATCCGGGGGCAGAGTCAGCACTAGTCCGACAAGAAATCACCAAGCGGGTAATGGCGCCTGAGAGACTGTTCGTGAGGAAACTGGTAAGACGCGGTATCCGCGTTTTCTAACGGTATGGCCTCGTTTTTTCACTTAGCTCTGTGCTTAAATAAGCGGAACCCCTGATGAAGTATCTAGCTCTACCTACAGAGGTAAGACATACTCCACCTTTATATGTTCGGGCGGATTGAGCTAATTACAAATGGGCATAATGACTGTATATATAGTCTGTATACTACAACATATCAAGCACAGTTCTTCTGGCAGTAATTGAATGGTCTATTTCGTCCTGTAAAATGGGTCCCTGATTTAAAACTTAACCTAAAATTCCCCTCGAATAACAACACTATCGTCTGTCACTCCTTAACGTACTTTCCCATGTTAACAAGTCAAACGATGCAGTGCTTTTGAAATTTTGTTTCTCTAAGATGCAGTAATTTAGTCCCCCTCTTTTTAAAGACGACCAATAGACCTGGGCACTTCAGATATTAGAAAATTCTATGCTTTTACACATAACGATAATAAGACAATTAACAACTTGTCTAAACAACAAGCCATATCTTCGTTTTGCATTATTAGTGATATCCTTGGCAGGATATTTCTAAGTTAATTCAATACACATCAAAATACCTTCCTTTACATTTTGAGTAACACAAGGCTTATCTCATAACTGTTGATATTTTCCCCACCTCCTAAATGAATACTGCGCATTGTTGCATGTTTTTATTGCTGTATTTCAGAATTTGGAGAGCTGATTTTTCTAACAGGAAAAACTTTTTGAGAAAAATACTGCACAAGTCGTGTGAGTATCAATACATGTGTGTCAGTCCTGACGAAAGCTCCACAGACCCCTCGCGCCTAAGGAGCTGAAACATGTCGACAATTCTCCATTAAAAATATACTACTAGACCCAGTAACTCGGTCTATTCAGAGTATAAAGCTTATTTTATATTAGTGGAAACTCACCCCTTAATAAATAACTTGGGTGTTCTGTCCCCTTTTTAATAATTTTTCCTTTTTCTTTACATTTTTCTTTATATTTTGGTTTCACATTGTTTGTGGGGAAAACCCTCTATCTCTGGACACTGCACTCGAGACCAGAGGTGCCCCTGGATGAGGCTGGCAGCCAACACATTTTGGAACACCCTATGATAACTGCCACAACTTCAATGTGGGGCGGATGAAACATATATACTGCACTCCATACAACATTGAGTTTTTGAGGGTATTCTAATCTCCCTGAACCAAAGGTTGAGAGGTGTTACAAGTGTCCTTTTTCACTTTTGATTAATTCCAGTTCCTATCCCGGGGAAAGAAACGGACACATTGATTCCTCATCCCTCCCTGTTGATTAATTGCTATTTCATTGTAGACAGGTGTTTCTTGATGAACTGTTATTTGGGATTCAAGAGGTACAAGTTCCATGGGATTTGCTGCATAGTCCTTCTTTTCGC